>NW_027273865.1:18955000-18962500 GCF_046630095.1 Trachinotus anak | reverse complement strand
TGTGTGTGTTTGTACCTGGCAAAACAGCTGGTGGTTATCCTCAGACACCAGTAGAAGACAACAACACTGTGACTGAGTCTGCTGCTGCAGCTAAAAAGGAGAACATAAACACAACATCAGTGCTGATATTTAAGCACAAAAATCTCTCTTCAAGCCTCAATTTAAGATTCTTTGGAAAATGTGAAGACGAGATTAGAAATCAGTGGGCAATGGAAAATGACTGGAGCTAGGCTGGGGCAAGAATTCAGTATTATCATTTTACCACAAGGTCAAGGCTTTCCTTTGAATTGGAAAGCTCAAAACCCCCACACCAGGAAGACAAAATCACATTTAGGTGTCTGTTTGTGTATAAATGAAAGAGTATATATGCACTAAACATCTCTGCTGTCATGCTCTGTAAGAGCTGCAGAGTTGCAACCAATACCCTGCTGCGGTCTGTGATGGGAAACATTTCATTCACATTCATAGACTGAAATACACGCTGAGGTGCAAACACGCACACCTTCATAGGCGCTGGCACAAACACTTTAGGTACACAAGCATATACATGAGCATACATAGATGCTCACACACCCACACACAGTTATACGTAAGAGCAGCATTGCCTCACACAATATTAGTCTCTGTAATCCACAGAGCTGGATGGAGAACAACCAGGACAGAAATAAACACCAGCTACTGCCAACACACTCGGTCCTCAGTCACACACACAAGCCCTAAACATGCGCACACGTGTGCTCACATACACATGCAGCACAAAAACACACACACACACACACACACACACACACACAAAAATACACAAATAAAGCATGTCGTTGCACCCACATACAATAATAAGCCCCTCCACCCCCTTTTTCCCAAATACTGTTAATCCCATAAGAGCCGCCCCAAGCACTTCCCACCAAACTGACAATTCTTTGGAAGCAACAATCTCCCGCTGCTCCCCCACCCCACCCCCACCCACCACCACCACCACCACCACCAGCACCCCCACCCCCACCCGCCACTCCTTTTTACAACTGTAACAATAAACAGGAGAAACAAACCATAAAGGATTCAAAATACATTTTAAAAGCCCTGCAGCCTTTTGCACCACCTCAACATCGCCTTTCCCTCAAATGCAGGAAAAATACAGCAAATGCAGGTTTTGAGGCACCAAAGGCTGCCTGAGGTTTTACATGCAGCCTGCATGTCCAGTGTTGTTTGAGCAAAGGAAAACATTGGTTTAAACAACTTTTCACACAGACTTTTTTGCCCTATGCACCCAAAAGTTATACTGTTTCCTACTGCAACAGGACACTGATCACTGCGGTCAAAAGCAAATGAGTTCCCCTTTTGATACATGTAATAGAAAATGAAGAGAAAAATGGGAAAAAAAGGCAAAAAAAAAGGAGCTGCTGAATATGCACCAGAGTCTCTAATAAGTAATAATTTAGTGAAAAACAATTAACAGCTCTGAAAAGTACTGAGTGCTTAAGCTGCAAATAGTATTTGTAAAATCTGATTCACATTTTTTTTTTCCACATCATTAATGATTAAAAATCTGTCTTTTCTGTTGTTCAATAATTGAAACAAACCCTGATAAATTCCCAGACTTGTTGTTTTTGTTTTATATAATAATGAAGCCTTGTGATAATCTACCAGATATTTAATATATTTTGAACATCTGAATCTTTAAAAATGAAACTCAAGCATGATAGGCTGCAACTAACTAATTATTAACAAATATTTTCATTACCAAAGTTTAGTTAGCTATCCCACAACACAAAGAAAAGAAGCACATTTTCACAGTTGGAGAGCTGGAAACGATGACTGTAAAGTATGTATATTTCCTGTTTGAATAAAACTGTGTAAAAGTTCAAAGTCCTTTGTAGTATGAAAATAATTACAAGTACATGCATACATCCTGAATTACAAGTACATGCATACATCCCCCCCCCCCCCGCTTCCCTCCTTTTTACAGAGAGAACATCATATATATATGGAGAGGGACATACTATGTGGAGAATGATGAAGTAATTGTGTGATAAAACGCTTGTGGTGTGGGTCCTGACAGGAAGAGGGGAATAAGTCACTGGGAAGGATTTCATGTTTTGAATGTACTGTATGTCTTTAAGTGTGTGTATGTGCATGTGGGAGAGTATGAGTGATCTCAGCCACTTACATAATTGATGACTTTGAGCTGGAGAGAGGCTGCATCAAGGTCATAGAGCTCACCTGAAAGAGAAAATGGAGAGAGAGAGAGAGAGAGAGAGGGAGGGAGTGATGGTAGTAAAAACCAGAGAGGAGCAAGGGCAGACTGGCGTTAAGGAAGGAGGGGAATGCAGAGCATGTACACATGTGGACAGAAAGCAATCCGTGGAGGGATACATTGAGACAGCGAGGTCATGGAAGGGTGAGCGGGAACCAGCTAACAGAGGGACTAATAATGAAGACAAGACAAGGGATGGAAGGATGCCTGGACTGCAGATGAAGAAGGAGGAAAGAGTGGGGCAGATAGGCAGGAGACTAAAGGCAGCTCATATTTGTTGACAATTACCAGGGAGTAAACAATGTTGATGTATATGTATGTGTGCAGAAACAGCATTAGCAAGTCCACTTCCATTATGCATGAGATTTTAAACAGTGTTTTTGCTAAGCACTCTGTTTTCACACAGGAGCTGTCACACATTCCTTTTGCCAGTGACAGAGTCCATCTAAATTCATAGAGCTTTTTATCCAGATGGGCTTACTCTATTAACATACCTCGCCTCTCACAGTGTGTGTGTGTGTGTGTGAGAGAGAGAGATTATGTTTGTCTCAGAGTTTTGTGTTTGTGTGCACGAGATGCAGGAAATATAAGATGTATGTAAGAGAGAGCGAAAGAGGAAGAAAGAAGAGAGAGAGATGTAGGGGGTATTTGATGTGATTTTGTGTAAATTGTTCATCAAACGTATTATCTGTGTATGTTTGTGTGCGTGTGTGTGGACATTACCACAGAGTTGCAGAATGTTGCGGTCCAGCTCGCAGTAGTCCTGTTCTGAGACGTTGAGGTGCAGCAGTGCATTGTGGGACTGTATGGGTGAGGGGCTGAGCGGAGGCCTCTGGTAGGACGTCTGAACAGTCTGGACTCGCACACACGCCACTGAGGCCTGTGATGTCACGCAGGAGCAGACACACAGACAAGCTCCGGAGTCAGCTGAGATTAAAGACTGAATACTGTTTGATGTCATTTTATTGTCATTCATCCAGAACAACAGAAATGAATGGAAAGGCCACTGAAGTGAACAAACTCCAGTCTCTCACAGGAATCCCTGATGAGCTTGTGTGTATGATCACAACACACAGATTTTTGCAGAGATATGCGGAACAACAATAGGGAGACATGTTTGAAATCAATAAAGAGGCTTTTTTTCGATTCCTGTCAGGAATTTACAAGTGAGGGAAAGAGATGAAGACGTCATCATTAGAGGGTTGTTATATAGTTATTCAATAAAAAAAGCGTTTTGTGGTGTTCACAGTTCACTGTACATTCACTTCAGTCTGAAATTCTGTACCAGTGTTTGTGATGTTATTTTGAGACTGTGAAGACCTTTGCTGTTTATACTAACCCTTTGTTCTGCATTTCTTCCAAGTTTAGGTGCAGCATCCTTTAGGTGCCATCTAAGTGTCTAGTACTGTTTAAATAATTGACTTATTACGGGCTGTGCTTTACCCCTTCTGTCTCTTCTTGCAAAGCTGTAGCAAAAAATACCATGGTGCTGAAAGGTGTTGGTTAAATAAAGAACAAATTCTTCCAGTGATTCAGCTATTGTTGCCAAGTTGTTTGGTTTTTTTTCATATTTATGACCAAGACAGACAGAGAAAGAGAGAGAGCTTACATGTTTCTCCAGCATGTTAAGATGCAGTTCATCCTGATCCGATAGTGGATTACAGCCCACCTACAGCACACAGACACACATCAGTCAACTACATTCACTCTTGCAGGTTGTGTTGTCTTCGTGTGTGTTCAGTAAAATCAAATGAATCCATATCTGTTATTCAACCATAAATATATATAGCTTTTCATAAAGGAGGAGGCCATGATGTAGTCAGTAGCAAATAAATCGTCACATGGGTTCATTATTTTATTGCAACCCTTCTGTATGTGCTTGAAAGCAAGGACTCACCAGTAAGACAGCGAGGGCCTTGTCCCGCTCTGGGTCCAAGATAGGAATGACAACAGCTGAAAGAAAGACAGAAAGAAAGAAGACCACATAATGCGTCAGTTCAGAGAAAACAGACTCTTTGTCCTTTTCTTTTCATGTCCTTGTCTTGCTCTTAATCTTATTTATTCTTCCTCCATGTTCTAACACTAACAGAAATTTACAGGGGAAATGAATATGGCCAAAAAACACAGTGTTCTTGTATAACACTGTTTATTCTTTTCTTTCATTTGCTATTCTCATCAATGTACAGCAGATTGCAGCAGCAGATCCTGAGGGAAAAAATAAGTTTGATAATGGAGTGTTGTTGTGTGTGTGAAAGGCAGACAAAAAAAACAAAAAAACAAAAACAAAAACGAATAAAAAAAACAAGCAGAATGATGTGCTTGCCACATTGTGTTTGGAAGCAAACTAACTCTTATTTTTGCAGCATTATTGAATGTTCAGTGGTATTTATTGATCCACAGAGTGCAGAGTGGTCAGCCATGACGTCTCTATGATTACATCCCTCAAGGTTATTCTCGCATTTCTGCTTTTAGATAAAAACAAAAAATGTTAATTTGAAGAGCAATGTAGAGTCTATTCATTCCGCTCCATTTGAACTCTCGCATGTTTTTTTTTTTTCTCGTCATAGACCTTTATTGGTCTCTTGTCCAATTTTGTTGCCCACACAGCTCCATACCTCTCCCTCGGCAATCATCATCTCTTGTTCACTCCTTCTCTCTCTACCTCCTTTCGTTTGTTTTTTCCTCCCACGTTCTCACATCTCTCTGCTCCTCTGCACGCACGCACGCACGCACACACGCACGCACGCACACACACACACACACACACAGATGTTGGTCCATTTGTCTATTCACCAGCATCATTCAAGCCCTTGCTACACCCTTCAACATGCACACAAACAAAGCACACAAACAAACACAAACACAAACACAAACACACACACACACACACACACACACACACCTCTTCTGTGTGCTGCTAACGGTGCCGCGAGGCAGATTCTGTATTTTTCTGGCAGTTCAGACGAAGGAAGGCCGGCACACTGACATCGCTTCAGCTGGTCCGCGATACTCCTAAGACAGACAAATACGAATAGAGTTTGATTCAGGTTTAAGAAGGACCATTATCTACAGCACATTATCCAGAGTGAGACAGTCTGACAGACACTGGGGAGACAAAGAGGAAGACAAGTGGAAAAACAGTCCCCAGCATTACAAAAACAGACACGAACCAACACAAAAAAATGTATGAATAGTGCTATTTTTCATTGTGAAATTATATGAACCCAATACAGCCATCTGTGTGTGTGTGTGTGTGTGTGTGTGTAAGTGTTGGCCAGGTGTGATGATGGTCTGTGTGTTATACTTGATACAGACGGCAGGTTTCTTATGCTAAAATCTGAGACGAGGACTTGTTTATTCTGACTGACTACTGCCAAAGATAGACACACACACACACACACACACACACACACACACACACACACAAAACACACCTGTGTGGCAGAATCGCTGCACACTTAAGTAAACACACACACGGAGACCTGCATGAGTACGGAAATAAACAACAGAATGAAGGAAAGTATTTTCAGTAATGCACACTGGTAAATTTATGATCTATGTGCTCCACATAATATTTTCTAGCTGCTACACACTCATACACACACACACACACACACACACACACACTTACACACACAGTCTCTGTTACATGCTCTGAAACCCCCTCCAACCAATGCAGCCAAATGCACGCATGCATTTAAAAATGTCCATTTATTTCAGCTCACTGAGGAATAGTCGTAGACATATGACAACATATGTATTAGACGATACAACAACAGATGGCCAGGTAACGGCAGTTGGTAACAACTATTGCTCAAGTTGAACAACACACAGGCCAAGGCTGGAGTTGTGGGAGATGTGTCGTGGCCAGTGGCAGCAGTTAGTAGCAGCAGTAGCGAAGACTTGGAGATGGACATTTAAATGGACCACTCAGGTACAGTTATGAGTGCGTGTAGGTGAGAAGCTGGTGCTCATAGAAACCAGCTGATGGTTAATTGATCTGGGTGGTGCTAATGACGTCATGCTCCTGTCTGAACCTGCACCGTGAACTCCATTTGTCGGGACAGTTCCAAACAGCTGATGGTGTGTTGATCAGACTAATTCTAGGTCATTGTGTCATTCTTGAGACATGCTCTATGTAGTTATTAAGGTTTGGTATTGGGTTGTTTTGCAGATGACCTAGCTCTTAAGCTCGACTGTAACAGTTACTAGACTCTATGGGTTTTTTTTGGGTTTTTTTGTCCATATGTTTGTTCAGTCATGCATCTAAGGGCACAAAACTCTGGAGGGGAATTACAGTACCTCTGCATGCATAGCTCACAAAAGGAAAACACAGTGTGCCAGGCACTGTGGTAGAGACTGCATGCTTGGACATCACCTACACAATATATATAAATACATTCTGCTGGTTGTGTTTTTGTAGTTACGTGAATATGTGACGCAAAACTCATCTTATCATCAATCATCTGCCAATAATGTGCCAATTAAGAAAAATGTGAATAGTCCTTTTTGCAAAATTGCTAAAAGAGTTTAATGGGTATAAACTTGAATTAAAACTGTATAGCAACTATTGTTGTGCGACTGCATTGCGTATCACTATTTTCTGTATTTTTTTACCCTGGGGTTGTGCATCTTCCTACTGCAATATTTCTAACAATAGCTTGTTCAGCTGAGAGATTTCTCAGCTTTTCTTCTTCTCAGAGACTAAAAAATCATGGAAAATGTCTTAGCTGAGCCTGTTTTTGCATTTTTTGTGTGTCTGTGTGTGTCAAGGCCCAATTAATGGCCTTGTCTGTATTAGAAAGTGGGCTGGAATGAGACTCAAACAATGTGGCCTTCTGCCTCTCAGATGGGTTCATTGAGTATGTGTGTGTGGCTGTGGGTGCTTGTTTGTGAGCGTGTGTGTGTTTGTGTGTGTGTGTGTGTGTGTGACTATGCCAAGGTCTTGATAACAGGCTTATATAAGCAGGTGAATTGGAGGGAGAAAAGTAACAAAGTGCCCTGTAGCTCTTTTAATATCCCCACTACCTCTAGCCTGCATGTAGCCCTGACAAATGTGTTTGTGTGTGTATGTGTACGTGCGTGTGAGTCCGTGTGTGCACAACTACGCGCGGTCTGTGCCTTGTGTCCTTGCGTGTTTGCGTGTGCACAAGCATGTCTGTGTGTGATCCCATGTTTGTGTGGCAACGAGTTGTTGAGAAAAGGGTTCTTGTCCGACAAACAGACAGTTTCATCAATTATGTAGT